>NC_141691.1:1378379648-1378414629 GCF_964263255.1 Lissotriton vulgaris
CAGAAAATTTGACACAAAAGAATGCATGTGCCACGAGCACTGTGAGGGGGCTGGGCAAGCATGCCAGCATTCACGAGCAGATGGTCCTGTTTATGACCTGTGGACCGCGTGAAGTGGCTGGTGGCAAATGGACTCAAAGCGGCCGGTCGCTTTGTTGTTCTTGGCTTGTCTTGCTTGGTGGGGGAGCGTGGAATCTGCAGTGTTTAGAGTTTTGAAAGTCGCTTACTATATGGGGGTAAGTAAGGCCAAGCGCGCGCCTGGCGAAGCGTCATGCTTCAGTACACAACATGCATTGGGAGAAATCCGCTTGTTCAAGAGTGTTATTTCCCCTGCAATAGTTCAGAGATATAAATAGCTCGACCTTAAAAGACAGCCAAAGAGCAGAACAGCACATGTGTCACAGCTTTGGGGGGGTCATGAGGCCAGCACCCCAAGTCCCATAGAAGAGGCAGCGGAAGACCACAAGGTTTGATTGTTCTATTATTGGGTAATCTCATTTTGTTTCTCCTATGTCTATACTTGGCTATGTAATAATGTAACCTGTAACTCGCTGATCCTCATGTAAAGCGCTCTGATACCCCCGGGTCTAGCCAGCGCTATAGAAAACTTTGCAAATAAATAAAATAAAATAACGATCCACACTTGGGTTCCCTTCTTCACAGATCCCTGAACATCGCTTGAGATGCCAAAGCCCTCATAGACACAAGTATTGGGCCTTCTTCTAAATCAAGCTGATAGAAACACTCAGGATCCCTGGACACTCACAGACATTCTGTGTACTCTGGGGCATCCAACAGACATACCTATGAGACTAGCGGTGCGGGTTGTGTGATTCTAGGTCAATTTTATTTTATTTATTTTATTTGCAAAGTTTTATATAGCGCTGGCTAGACCCGGGGGTATCAGTGCGCTTTACATGAGGATCAGCGAGTTACAGGTTACATAATTACATAGCTGGCCTCGTGACCCCCCAAAGCTGTGACACATGTGCTGTTCTACTCTTTGGCTGTCTTTTTTCTGTAGTGCTAAGAATTCAATGAGTGATCATCATCGAACTCCTGCAGACACACCTTATGTTCTGCTGCAGCCTCCTGTATGAACTCCCAGTGTCTCTTCATGTATGAATCCTGAGCACCCGCACACCTACCTTGTGATCTTTTCCACCCCTCTCTGCGGAATCTTATGAGTGTCTTGTATTTCTAGTCATCTAAGCACTAAAAGTGTCATTCTTTGCAGCCTTCTATATGGGACTGACCGGGTAACTTCACTGGTAAACCGTGAAAGCTAGTCAAAATGAAACAATTTCTCTTTGGATGTGTTAAAAGAAGCCCGATTGCAAATCATACACCATTCATCCTAAATTCAACCAATATCACCAAGAAATGCTGATTAATTGCATAATCCAGTGAAAAGTTGTATTCTTTTTTTTTTAACTGTTCAAATATCATATATAAAATACATTCAATAGAACAATAAATATGTGCAAAGCTAGTTATTCTATATGCAAATTTAAAAAAAACGGAATTATTCTAAAATAGAATACATAATTACAAAATACAACAGTAAAGATGCATATTATTACAATGGAAGAATATCATAGACATTAATATTTGTAATTTCGGCACACTAGTCGAGCAAAAAAAACATTGGTCAAACCACTATTGTGGAAACGTCTCTTTTTTAACCAAGGCTGAGTCGATTTATTGTTTAATAAATCAGCATGCTCGACTAGTGTACCGAAATAACAACAATTATATTGGTGATATTGTTTGATTTTGGGAAGCATGGTGTACGATTGGCAATCGGGCTTCTTTTAAAACATCCGAAGGGAGTTTTTTTTATTTTGACTAGCTGTCAATTTGGTGCCCTGTCCCTTTGGTTAAGGGGGGCCCCTCTCTTGTTGGTTGAAACCCTGAACACCCACAGACACACTTTGTACACTTCTGCAGCACTTACTGTGGGGCTCAAGATGTGGGACATGTGACCACAGGGTAAGCATGGGCGAATTTTGCGGATCTCGCGTTCGCGAATTTTGTGGATTTGCGAACTCGCAATCCGCAAAATCCGCGAATTCCCGCGAATTTGCAGATTTTTTTTTTTTGTGTGTTCGCAATTGTTTCTGCCAGTTCGCGAGGATTTGGTACTAGTTCGCAATTGCGAACTTACTTGTCGGCTCGCAACGGTCGCGACTATGTTGTTTCTACGTCTGGTTCATCATCACAGCCTCCCAGCACCCTCTGTTTTACCACTGGCACCCTCTCTTTGACCCATGCCACCCTCTGTTACATCAATGCCACCCTCTGGTTCATCATCACTGTAGAAGATGGGGGGGAAAAGCAAGCCCACCTGCCCTGCTTGAACTGACATGAATTAATTTGGGGTTAGTTTATTAACAACACCTGCCCTGCCCCAACTGACAATAATGAATTAGGGGCTAATTAATGTGTCACTGAAAGAATTTAAAGTTCCAGCCTGGCACCTGCTTGTCTGCTCCTTTAGCTGTAAATCAGGACCTTTGTGGCATACAGTTAAGGTCAGAGCAGGGTCACACAATAGTTGCAAGCAGGCAACCGAATTCTGGAGGGCCCCCTCAGGAAGCACTACAAAGAATCGTTACAAATCATGAGGTTGACCTTTTGCACCTGCTCATTGCTTTTGCTTTTGCTGAAATCGTTTTTCGTTTTTTTTCGCGCTATTCGCGGGGCGCGGCGTCGTGCGAAACCGACCGCGGAAGACGCCAATTCGTGCGAATGAGCATTTTATTTT
The DNA here is from genome assembly GCF_964263255.1 of Lissotriton vulgaris. NCBI lineage: Eukaryota > Metazoa > Chordata > Amphibia > Caudata > Salamandridae > Lissotriton > Lissotriton vulgaris. The sequence continues at coordinate 1,378,382,415 of NC_141691.1, forward strand.
TTTGCGGCTTGTTGTTTCGCGAGTTTTTTTGCAGTATTCGCGAGCCGCTTGCAGCGCAACACGCGAATTTACCCCAAGGTCGAGTACGGGCGCGGCCATTTTGTTTGCGTGACGTATTTCCGTTTCCGCCCGCTATGTATAATCTCGCGCAGTAAGCGCATTGCGAGTAGAGGTTCGCACGAGATCGCGCGGGAAATCTAGAGGTTCGCACGAGATCGCGAGGAAAATCTCGCGCGAACTTACTTTCGCGCTCGTGAACGGGCGCCGGCCATCTTGTTTTTCATTCATTTCCTGTGTCTGGGCATGGTGTTTAATCCTCTTGGTATCTTTGCCATCCTTTGCTTGTTTTCAGTTTTTTTTTTACGATTTTGCTTCTTATCTATCCCTCTCTTTTCCTAGCTGTATATTTTTGTCTTTTCTGCTATTTTTCTTTACTTTTAAACTACTTTTTTAAACTCTTTTCTTTTCTTCTTCCCTATCCTATTCTTTCTTAATTTTCTACTTCTTCCTACCTTACCTGCCCAGACCATGGTCAAGCCAGGCGCCGTGAAGCTGCCCAGGCACTTGAGGGCCGCAGCGGCGGCGGGGAGTAGTGCTGGACCCAGTGGCAGGACAGCATGCGGGAGATTGAGGGGGGAGCAGGTGACGCGACGGGAGATATTCAGCCCGGAGGAAGTGGGCGCGCTGGTCTACTTCGTCCAGCGCCGCCTGCCCAGGACCATCGCGGGAGGCGGCAGGATCGCGGCCGGCGGCTACAACATGCGGGAGCGCCGGAAGCGGTGGGAGAAGGTGTGCTGGGCCATATCCCACCTCTACGGGGTCCAGCGCACCTACAGCCAGGTCACCCATCGCTGGACGGACCTCCTGGACCGCAAGCGCGACCTGCTGGACCAGCTCGGCTTGGAGATCCCCGGGCTTGGTGAGTAGTAGTAGCCATTTAATCACTCACTACTATGATGTTTTCTCCTGCTCTGTGTTGTTGTATTGCAAATATTTGTTTTTTACATGGAGCAAGCCAATAATGCCGCTGATGACGATTACATTGTAGTTAAATTATATTTCAAAATCTTCTGTGCATTTCAGGTGCACTGCTCTCCTTCTCAGTGGCGTTGCTACTATGCTTATTTGTTTTCTATTTCGTGGTCTCATTGGCCTGAGTAACTATTATGTATGAGTGTACTTAACAGAACTGCGTAATGCTAGACACTAGGGGGCAGATTACATTTACAAGCCCCTTGCGCCACGTTTACGTTGCCTTGCGTGACGCAACAGCGGCGTAAACGTGCCGCATCCCTGCGAGTCATTTACAGCATGACGCATCTAGGGAGATGCGTCACGTTATAAAGCCATGGGCCTGCACCACAATGGGTGCGTTCCTAGTACGCAGGGTGGGCGGTCCAGCGGCTGTGCGCCTCGCAAAATTGCCTGCGTGAAATGTACAAGATTTAACGCAGGCACTTCTGCGACGCTGCTACGTCAATTCAATTCCTTATGTCTGCTCGAAGCAGGCGAAAGGACTGACACAGCATGTTAAGTATTGGGTGGCCCTGAGCATTACAGGAGTTGCATTGCGTTGGCGACGTGACTCCAGCGATGCGCCGCTCTTACGTGACGAGATGCGTCACGCAAGTGCCTACCCTTGCGCCAGGGCGCGCCGCATTGTAAATGAGGCACATCTGCCGTGTCGCAAGGGTAGTTTTGCGTGACGCATTTGATCTGGCGCATCTCTGGAGATGCGCCAGAACGCGTAAGTAAGTATGCCCCTAAGGGGCAGAATTGCAATTACCGTCGCATCCCTGCAAAGTAGCAGGGATGCGCCATTAATTGTGCGGCCCGCTACCACCACCAAACATGGTGCGCCGTATTTGCAATGCGGCGCACCATGGGCCCAAAACGTCACCGAAGCTTTACTGCTGGAGTTGCGTCGCAACGATGGCGCAGCTCCATCAATGCTCTGGGGTACCCTATCTCCCCAATGCTGGGTCAAGCCGTACGTCTGCTTCAAGCAGGTGCAGGGTTTGTGTGACACATCATTGTCCTAAAGGTGACTGATTGATATTTTGTAGATTTCCCTCAGCCACTATTAGGATGTGTTCCAGCGCAGGAATGCCCTCCCTTGTGCCGGAACGCCCCCTGATGGCGCAGGGCTTTATAACGGGATGCATCTCCCAAATGCGTCACGTTGTTATAATATTATACGCCGCACCATAGCGCCCTTTTTTGTTTAGCTGCTGCGTCACAAAAGTCACGCAAGAACGGCGCAAAAGAGCCGCAAGGGCTTAAATCTGCCCCTTCCTTTGTACCCCTGACAATAAGAAAAATAGTGGCGGTGGATTGATAGTTTGACTATTTAAATGACTGGTAATGTAGCAGGCAACTGTTAGTGTTGTCACTGATCTGACTGAAATCACAATGGAGTTTGTCTGTCACTTTGCGTCTTGCCTGCGGACTGCTGCCTGCCAGTCCTAGGTGAACGTTTCAGTACTTTGTTTAGTGAGTTACGTGACTTTCGAAGTCACAGGTCCGCAAATAAATGAAAAGTAACCATAATCAATATAATTTCGCGGAAATATTTTGTTATTGTTCTTTTGAAATGTTTGATTTGGTTGACATTGACAAGCAACAATCATCCATGTTTTCTGTTCTTTCTTTCATGTTGTACGTCAGCTCCCCCCAGGGGCGAGAGGAGGACACAGGAGCAGCAGGCGGCGGATGCTGTTCAACAGGGCCAGGATCGGGCAGGCGAGGGCTCCTCTGCTGGCCCCAGTAAGTTTTCATTTTAGACTAGTGCCTATTTTTCCTAGCGTTCCTCATTTGACTTTTTTCAAAATTGTCTTTGCTCTTCTTGTAGACTGTATCTAAATTCTTATCCTGCCTCTACTATGACTCCCTGTGGTATTACTAGATTATTCTTATTAGTCTGTCTGTGTAGCTAACTAAGATTGCACGGTTGGCGAAACTCCCATGATTCTAGTCAGCAATAGCTCTATCAACTTAGTGCAGTCCTCTGGGATTGTCCATAATGTCTTTTGAAGTGTTCTATCTGGACTCATGCTTGCAAAAATTGCAAAACCTTTCGCTCAGTCACTCTAGTCTGGACCAAAAAACACAGATTGTATTTAAGTTTAAAAGCTTTATTAAAAGTAAACACATTTATTAAAATGAAGTCATAATAAAACTAAACGTTTAACTGATAATGGAAAAGTGGTTAGTGCTGACGATTAATTGAAGACATTTCTTGTGGTCGAGCCGAGCTCTCACCTGGTTTCAACTTGATCTTGTTGTTAGAAGTCCATCTTCTGTCTGTGTGGAGAAAAATGGTGCGTGTTAAAAAAACAGCCTTCATCAGTTGTGCCAAAAAGTGCAGCAAGACAACCTTCCCTGGAAAAAGGGACATTTTTTTTAACTTTCACGTAGACAGTCACAAATTACATTGTTTTCACATGTCTTCATTCCTAGACCAAAGACTAGTGACTAGTGAGTGCTTTATTCTAACATTCTTAAATGTACTTTGTAGGTGGAACATCTGGTGGCGGGGCCAGTGTGGAGGTGGTGGTGCTCGACACGGAGGCGGAGGGCGATTCTTCAGGGGAGGAGGCGGCGGCGGCGGCTGTGAGAGTTGAGACGGTGGTGGTGGCGGCCAGAGGTAAGCTCTTATATATTCCTTACTTATTGAGATTGAAGACTAGCTGGGAAGGCAAGAATATGAGATGCATGGCTGGGTGAATGATGAAGCAATGATGGGTGGAAGGACAACAGCCTGGGTGGGTGACACAGAAACTGTATGTGTCCATATACCTGGATCATGCTACTATCTGACTCTTAGATAGCATATGTGTATCTAGAGCAGGGGTACTCCTAGTACGGCCCGCGGGCCGGTGGTGGCCCGGCAAGCCTTCCTTGGCGGTGAGCAGACCTTGCAGACAATCACTGCTCCCCCGGCCCCCACAGAGCAGAGGCTTTTTTGTATTTCACCTGTTAGCGCCCCTGCATCTCCACTCTGACAATCACTGCTCCCCCGGCCCCCACAGAGCAGAGTGGAGATGCAAGGCCACAAAGAGGTGAAATAGAACAAAGCCTCTGCTCTGTGGGGCTGGGCAAGCAGTGATTGTCAGGGTGGAGAAGCAGGGGCGCTACAACAAACAAAGCATCAATAATATGTTAATGGTCTTTTAAAGATCTGTTAAGTACTTTGGTGTTGTTGTCTGTGTGTGCGCGTTGAGGAAGCGGTCTCAACCCGGGCTGAAGGCTGACACAGATAGACACTCACACAGTGAGATGTCAGAGGGGGAGGGAGAGGGAGGGCAGGAGGGAGAGAGAGATGGAGGGAGGGCAGGAGGGAGAGCAGGAGGGAGAGAGATGTATGTAAATGCTGGGTCTGGTGGCTCAGTGGATGAGGGCATCTGCTGCAGGGACCTGTGTGCAACCTCATGGTCACAAGTTATCGTTTTGCTTTAGCCCCGCCCCCTCTGACTCCGCCCCCACCAGTGCGGCCCTCGGCCCCAAACTACACTGAAAATGTAGCCCCTGAGAGAAAGTTTGTGAGTACCCATGATCTAGAGAGAGTAGACGGTCAGTGGATGAACTAAGTGTAACTTTGAAGAGCATGTAACACTGCACCCGCACGTCCGTTCCAGTGTAGGAAAGGCAAGGAAAAGAACTTTTAATTTTGTCCAAATACTACCATAAATAGTAGCAGTAGTTTGTATTGCAAGCACTGCATAGATCCGGTTATTATGGTGGCCACTCCCTACCTCTCTTAATAAGTTTAGTAGTACTCAGTCATTCATGTGTGGATGTATCACTGGTCACTCAATAAAAAGCAAAGCACCTAAAGTCATCCCATATATAAGCAAAAACATCCCATGTGAAGTGATAGATAATCAGATTATTTATCTTCTTCAATTTTCCATTTCTAGTACTCATTTCCACTGTAGGGTGAAAGTTACATTAATTAAGCAGTAGCCCTTGAGTTGTAACAGAGTATTCTCAGTGCCACCCGTAATAGAAAAGTAAGAGCTTCACCACCTGCATGTACTGGACGGGTACAGTAACGCAACGGCAACGCAAGTCTAGGTCACTCCTCATGGCGTGCGTCTCTTTATCTCGGGTGCAAGTTTACTGCGCTGGCATTATGCCGGCTTGCAGAAAATAACGTACCAATTTTCCAAAACAAGAGATAAGAAGAAGAATAAGACTGGTGTACTTTCATAGTCGACTCCAATGGAAGTCCACAGTGCTCGTAGAATTTGTTCCTTAAACTCCCACTAATGTTAGAGCAAGGATGAAGAAGTGTGAGGTTAGATAGATACTGGCCTCAATAGTTATGTAATGCGCTTGCAAGTTGCTAGTTGTAGTGCAACACAAATTTCTGCTGAATGATTGAGTTAATCTTAAAGAGCATTGGTTACAGACTATGTCTTTCTTTCTTCATATAGGTTCTCCTTCCAAACGAACAAGGAGGAAGGAGCTGGCTAGAGCGGCCCGGCAACGGAGGATCGAGGCCACTGTTGCGGAATATCGGCGGCTGGTGGCCCTGGAGGACGAGGAAAGTGTGCAGTCGACAACAACAACAACGTCGTCTGCATCGGCCTCCGTGGCCCCACGGGCTGCCACCCAGCACAGTGGTCCACCCAGACTGAGCCGGGCTGCCAAAGGCAAACACCACCGCCGAGCAGCAAGGCCAACAGCTGCCTCTCACAGGCATTGCACCTGCAAGGCAGTGAAGGCACGCCTGCGCCGCACTACCCTGATGGTGTCCCGCCTTCAGCAGGAGCTCGCCTTGCTCCGCGAGGAGCATGATGCCCTGGCCCAAAAAGTTAACAGCATCCACCCATAGTGTCCCTTGCCCCTTTTTTAGAGACTTTTGGGGGGTGGGAATTGGGAGTTGGGTTTTTGGGGACTTTTGAAGGACAATCGTTGGGGTTAGGGAGGGTCTTGCGGGAGATTATTTTGTTAGGGATATAAATATACTTTTTCAAACTTTATCTGAGCATACCTGTTTTTTACTGCTTGCCTGGTGGGTGGGGGTTTAACGTTGACTGTTTTCCTGAAAGTTTAGTTCCATTTTCTTCCTTTAAGTGTAAATGCCCAAATGTTTTCAACACTAAGTGCCTCTCACAGACTAAGTGAAGTGAATCCAAGAGTCCTAGGACTTTAGTAGTACTACCTTCAGTCTCTCGTCTCTCGTACTAATACTCCATTATACCCCCAAACCACCAAACGCTTATCTTACCTGTAATTTGTGTTTGAAAGTAGGGCTAGACCCAGGGCTGGCTCCACGGGAAACACCGAATAAGGTTGGCAATCTTGGTCGGATAAAATTTCCTCATAGCGGTGGTACTAGTGGTGTGACACAGTGGCAGTTGCATGCCTATGAAAAAAAAGAAAATGAAATCTGGTTTGTCCTCCTGAGCAATTCAACGGTACAACTGAGAATATAGCAGGTGACAGAAGTACAGTAGAGCAGTGCCACATTGTAGCCTAACAAATGGTAAAGTATAACTACTAATTCGGTTGAAGTTCTTTCACATTAGCAATGGTTCTTTGTCAAGCAGAGTAAGAATATATCCTCGGATTTCTTCACCAGCCTGTTGCTATCACCTTATCCTCCCCAGCAAGTGTGTGGATTTATTGCTGTCATAATAATTTAGTCACACATCAATCAAAACCACACAGCCCGGGGGAAGAGGGTTAGGGTTTGAAAAATGGATGGGTACGGGGGTTTTTGGGAAAGGTTTTGGGAGACAAGAAAAAATAGCACAGCATAGACAAACTATTGTGAACATAAACAAATATTTGGGTACAAACCTATCCATCAATCTTTGAAAGTGCATGCACTACTGCATGCATGTCAGTGAAAAGTAAGTAGTACATTCGACAACTGTGGAAAGAAAGAATGCGACAGTACAGGGCCTGTGTGGAATTATTGATAACGATATTCAACATAAGGTCTCTGTAGCCAGATACCCGAGAGCCTTGCTGGTCACTATAAATCCATTCACAACAACACTCAATGGGGTTGGTCTGGAAGGTGTCAGGTTTACTCCCCGTGATCCAGTCGATGCAAATATGGTTCCACCTCCAAATGTCACCAACACCCAGAAGTGTAAACACAGGGTGTTCGAGCCATTAGGCGGGGGAGAAAAATAACAAACTAAAATAAAAAATGTGGGATGGGTAAAGGTAGGGTCAGCAGGGAAAGGATACCCCTTAACAGAAGACAAGACAGGCATCAGTGAAGTGCTGTCCTAACATACAAGGGTACTCTCATATAGTCTCACTAAATAACCAAGGAAGTAGACAAGTACCTGAGCACCAAGAAAACATGACCTTGGATAGGAAATACTATAGCCCTTCTGCCACAATCTGTGAGGAAGGCCTAAGAAACACATAAACATATAGTTAACGAACACACTCCTGTCGCACCAAACACACTCGCGTTATACTAAGACATCAAACCCACTACTCACAACATACCACAAACATGGTAGAGGACTCAATGTACAAAGGGGGTTCCAAATAGTCAAAGCAAAGATGTATGGTCCAACAAAAAGGAAGAGGGAAACGGTAGTGTGTAGGAAGCAAGAACTACAACACTGCGCTCTCTAAGTAATGACCCAGTAGAGAATCTTTGGTGAAGGTCAAACAGAAAAACGTAGTTGCGACCACCACTGAATTCTGCCAACAACACACCCCACGGTGCACTACACAAAGAGAACTGGGGTAGCCTGTAGTTACCTCACTACATGCCCAGTTATGGAGGTCCTTTGAAATACACAGTTATACAACGGAGACGCGTAGTTGTCCTTACTACCGCGCTCCGTTTTAATAGTACAAAAACGATCCCCGATGTGAACGCTAACACGTGGTATAGACCGCCACTGTGCTCCGCCACACACAATTCAACCAAACAGGAATTCATCAAAGGTAGAATTCTGTTAGAAAACAGTCACAGAACCTCCCTTAAGAATCCTTTCAGGCAGTAATCAGCTGACCGCACGGGCGGCCGAAGAGTTTAGAGCGGCTTTACCTGAAGACGCGTGAAGTCCGTCTACCGCCAAGGACAGAACACGGAAGCGCTCCCCACTGAGCCTCAGGGGGGGGGGGAAGGTGATAGTCCACAGGAGACACGATAGAAAAGCATGCAGAGCGTCCGCTCTCATGCCGGTGCAGAACAGAAACCAGAATAACGCGCAACAGGAAGCGCGTCTGTTCCCCAGATAAACTTCCTGCAAGTCTCCCGCCTACTCATGGGAAATGTAGTTTCATAGTACGGTAGGCGCTTAGGGGCTGCGTAACCTGACAGAAGCTATAGTAGATAGAAAAGGAGAAATTGCTTTTTTTCTAGGTGTCCCCTCACTCACCAGAGTTGCCCCTTGGTGACATGCTTCATCATTGGGGCCATCCCAGTCCTCTACGGCCTGGGGCGTGCTGCGACTTGCGAATTACGTAGGAGCACTTACAAATGACTATGTGTGGTGCAGATGTGATAGTGGAGTGGACTAAGTGATGTGTTAAGGGATCAATTTAGAAGCCTAGAGAGAGCCAAGAAATGCAGTCACAGTCAGAGAAAAAGGCAAGGGATACTGTATCTATGTGGTTGTAGTGGTCCTGTTGGAAGTGGTAAGTAAGTTGCCTGCAGAAAAAAAATCCTCCTATTAGCGGCACTCCTCCATTGCAGCCGACGCTTGGTCCATCGATGTTGGTCACCAGAAGACACCCTGTAAAAAAAAGCACAGCATAGACAAACAATTGAACATAAACAATTCTTTGGGTACAAACCTATCCATCAATCTTTGAAAGTGCATGCACTACTGCATGCATGTCAGTGAAAAGTAAGTAGTACATTCGACAACTGTGGAAGAAAGAATGCAACAGTAAAGGGCCTATGTGTAAATTATTGATAACGATATTCAACATAAGGTCTCTGTAGCCAGATACCCGAGAGCCTTGCTGGTCACTATAAATCCATTCACAACAACACTCAGTGGGGTTGGTCTGGAAGGTATAGTAGATAGAAAAGGAGAAATTGCTTTTTTTCTAGGTGTCCCCTCACTCACCAGGGTTGCCCCTTGGTGACATGCTTCATCATTGGGGCCATCCCAGTCCTCTACGGCCTGGGGCGTGCTGCGACTTGCGAATTACGTAGGAGCACTTACAAATGACTATGTGTGGTGCAGATGTGATAGTGGAGTGGACTAAGTGATGTGTTAAGGGATCAATGTAGAAGCCGAGAGAGAGCCAAGAAATGCAGTCACAGTCAGAGAAAAAGGCAAGGGATACTGTATCTATGTGGTTGTAGTGGTCCTGTTGGAAGTGGTAAGTAAGTTGCCTGCAGAAAATAAATCCTCCTATTAGCGGCACTCCTCCATTGCAGCCGACGCTTCGTCCATCGATGTTGGTCACCAGAAGACACCCTGTCCACTGCCTGCCTGATGCTGAATTGTGGCTCGCTACTGTGAAGCCTGACTCCATCCTTTTTTCCCCATTGCAGAGACTGAAACCCGGCCTGTAATTATTCAACGAAAAACAGGAAGTGATATAATATTACAACACCACTGATAAATAAATATAAGGTATGTAGGCTGTGGAGTGCAAAAAGTCACAATTTGATTTTCCTAGTAGACAGTACAATATTTGTGAAAGTGCGTACTCTGAGTCACCTTTTGAAGGATAAATAAGTATGGGCAAATTAATGTAGCGGATCTTGCCCCTCAAGCTAGGTGTACTGTAAACTGTGTTTTAGAACAAAATTAGATCTTCCTAGCAGTGCTCCCACCCAGACCCTTACTCAAGCCAGTCGCAAAAATGTAGAAGACCCCCAATCAAATCTCAAAAAACGAGGCCTAGCAGAAAACTGGTGACAAAACTTACTTTGAAAGTAAAAGTAGGCCGAAGTACCCCCTTCCTAATTACCCATTACCCACCGTGGATTGCATTCAAACCACTTGCAAGCAACCAAGCAAAAGTAGCCATAGCCAGCATCGCTCCAAGACTCGAAATCCCCCCCACTCAAACACATGCAATAGAAATACTGCTAACCCTAACGAACCCTAAGTTAAGAATAGTGGCAAAGGCTTTCTTTAACTATGCCAAATCCCCCCTTTCCCACCATGGATTTTCTTCAAATGACTTGCAACCAAAATTACACATTCTCACGAGTGCTCTAAGACCCCAGAACTCAGTTGGAAAAATCTAGAACACCCCGAAACACATGCAATCCTGCTGCTAGGGCTAACCCTAACGAACCCTAAGTTACAAAAAGTGCCAAAACTAAAGGCTTTTCCGCGCGGATTTTGTCCCAACCACTTCTACCCGGTATTAGACCTTCCCAGGAATGCCCCAAGACCCGGCAACCCACCCGCCAAGAAGCATAACACCCCCAAACAGGCCAAAAGCAAAATCTCATACTTGCAATATTTCTGGGCCTTCGGTCCAAACGCGCTGCGTAGCTAGGCCATAAGTCGGGGTTGGCACGACGGATTTCCTGAAAAGCAAATGCAATCAAGATTAGAGTGTCCCAGCAATGCTCCCAGACCACGAAACTCACCCACAAACAGACGGAACCCCCCCTAAGAGCACCTCAAAGGCAAGCAAGTCATCAAAAACACAAAAAAATTTCCGCCTCGGATTTGGTCCAAACCACTTTTAGTGCTTCCCAGCAATGGCCCCAGACCCGTCAACTCACCTGCAAAGAGGTAGAACAACATCCTCTGTTTTGATGGAAATAGGAGTCTGGAGGAGGAGGATAGAGGAGCATGTTCTTCTGAACTTGTGAACCTGAGGAATGCAGACTGCGGCACCTTCAAATAAATTAGCAAACAAGTGAAGACAATTCTGCTGATGGGCTTGTTTTTGTGATTATCTGATTAAAGTTTGAATTATATTAACTGTGCACAACAAAGAAAGACAGACACACAGGAATAAAAGTGAATAAGGATGAAAAAGAAAGTTATTGATTCGTTGTCTCATTTTCAGGGCTCGAAGTCGGTATCACGGTCCAGGAATAAGAATAAGGCTTCGTCATCATACTCTGCGAATTCAGGCAGGGTGAGGTCAGTGTCACCTGACAGAGTAGAAATTCCCTCATCTATGTTGCTGGCCACCTCCTCTTCATCCGGCACGCTCTCTCGTACTCTGAAATCTGGTGGTATGAGGTGCTGATTCATCTTGATCATTGTTAACCTCTCCACATTTTTGGGCGAGAGGCGGCTCCGTTTGGGAGTTACAATCCCACCAGCCGCACTGAAAACCCGTTCAGAAGACACACTTGCGAGTGGGCAAGACAAGTAGTTTAAAGCCAGGTTGGTGAGCTGTGGCCACAATTCTTTTTTCCCATGCCAATACGCCAATGGGTCAGAATTAACATAGACCTCTGTTGAGTCATTCAGATAGTCCTTCACCATCGACTCAAGGTCCTCATCCAAGGTTCCTCCACTTTGCTTAGCTCTTGCTGTGCCTCTGACCTTTTGAGAACCAAACCCACGCAGAGCTAGCCAATCCTCTTCAGCCTCCAATGTTTCTGTTGTCTTTTGTGCAGATGATCCGGTTGCCGGTGTCTTTAACGGCTGAGAGGTCACTTGTGCCACAGCCACAGGTGCAGAAGTGGATTGTTTTGACTGGGGATGGCCTGCTGATGTACTGCCATTTCCTTCAATTTCCAGCCGTTCTGTTTCAAACTTCTTGGCTGACAAGGCTAGCCAACGTTTGTACTTTGGAACATGTTCATCATCAAAAGGAAAGAATGCTTGGCCTGCCAGCGCCTTTTTGTAGCGTGGATTCAGAATAGTAGCACAAATGTAATGCTGTTCTGAGTGGATCTTTTTAAGACGTTCATCACCTTGTAGGAGCTCTAATAATTGCTCAGCCAGAAGCAAAGAGTCTTGCTTTTTGTCATCTTTTCCAAACACAGAACACACCTCCTTCAGTTGGTCCTCCAGCATGTACAACAATGGGATAGCTTTTCCCAAATTAGAGTCCTCCTTGCTGACTGCACGCGTGAAGAACTCAAAAGGACGAAGCATGCGTGTCAGGCTTTCAACTATGTTCCATTGCGGCCCACCCATCCTCAGCTCCTCTATACCCTCTTTCAAGAAATATTGATCGAGTTCCGTATACTGCTCATACAGACGCTCAAGCATGTAGAAGGTTGAGTTCCAACGTGTTACCACCTCCTGGATGAGTGCTTTCACTGGCATTTGACGTTGATATAGCAGGCTCCTCAGCTGCTTCCGGGCCTTAAAAGAATGCCTGAAATGCTTGCAAATTTTTCGGCAGGTCTCCAATACACTGTACGCTGCACTGCCTTTATTACCCAAGAATTTTTGGACAACCAGGTTTATACAGTGCGCCAAACACGGCACTCTGAAATAGTAACCGTCCCTCATGGCCTTAACTATATTGGCGCCATTGTCCGTGGAAACATAACCAACCTTGCGTTTTAGTGGGGACAGACAGTTAAGGACCTTTGTGTTAAAGACATCCAAAATGTTTTCTGCTGTGTGACGTTTCTCCAAACCAAACATGGCTAGTGTTGCATGTTTCCGAGCACCTTTAAAAACAATGTTAGTGTCAACACCTGAGTTTAGCTTTGCTTTAGCCCCTGAAAAAGAGACCCAGTATGCAGTGATGCACATGTAATCAGCGCCTGCGCCACTGGTCCACATGTCTGTTGTCAGATGTATAGTGTGAACAGCACTCTTCTGCAAAGCTGCCCCAATCACCTTCAGAACATCTTCATGTAGTGCTGGAACCGCAACTCGGGCAAAATAGAACCGGCTAGGAACCTTCCATTTAGGGCAGAGCGCTGTCACTAATTCTAGAAAACCAACCCCTTCTACAAAAGAAAAAGGGAGAAGGTCCAGAGCTAGCATTTTAGCCAGCTTAGTGTTATACAGACGGGTCATTGGGTGGTTGCGTTCATATTGCGCTTCTGTAAACAACATCTTTTTAATGTTGCCCTGGACCAATGATTTACGGGATGATGATGATCTCTTCGACCCAGTTACGCTCGCTGATGAACTTTTCCGCATTGATGTCTCACTCTCTCCCACACTCTTAGTGTGGCTCCCATGGGGTGTGCTGCTGACATGGGAACTGGGTGTAAGTGAAGTGTTTGAATCGTCTTCTTCTACCTCCTCGTCATCAGCAGATGAAAAATCAACGTTTTCATTACGTGCAATTCCGGCTTTCTTGACCGCCTCTAGGTGCGGAAACCATTGGACAGCGTGCCTTCTCTCAAGATGACCTCTCTGGCCTCCGGTACCATAGTTAGAACCAAGCTTACCACGACTAAATCGAAGCTTACAAAGGCTACAAATGGCTACGTTTTCCTTTTTTGGGCAAACACTAAAGAAGTCCCAAACTGGAGACTTGAAATGTCTTCGGGGGCCGGAGGAGGCGGCGATACTGGTGGTGGTGGTCCTGCTGCTAATGCCAGATGAAGTGGAGGATGTGGATTGCCGAACTTCAGTACGTTTTGCACTTTCACCACCACGAATTGAGGTCGAGGACGAGGTGGGTACCTTCTTGCGAAGAAATATGGAAGCGGTAGGTATTGGTGAACTACTTAACTCCAAATCTAATGATTCCATTTCCATTGCCTCCTCGCCGACATCATCATCACGCTCAGCAGCTTCTCGGGATAGGGTCAAAATGTCTCTTTGCTGCATGCCCGGTGGGGCTGCAGTGACCTTTGTGATGACTGGCTCGTCGTCATCGTGAGAGGCTTCATCGCCATCAGTATCTGTCACTTCTTGTTGAGCCTCATCACACTCCATAGGTTTGAGTTTTTAGACGACCTTCCTTTTACGCTTAGGTACCGGTGTCAGATCATGGTGTGCCTCACTGTCAGACCGCAGTTGTGGTTCCCAAGACAGATCACTTGCATCAGAACGAGGTGGGCTTGAAGAAGATGTAGACACCCCCCTTGATCTTTTCCTTGCTAGGGATGTGGAAGACAATGAATGATCATCAGGAGGAGTGGCTTCCAATGATACCTCGGCTTCATTGTCGATTTCCAAATGTGCCCCTACTTCGGGAGGAACAACTATTGTGGGCACTTGTGAACCTCCATGCACCTTTGCTTGCGCATCTCCTTTTGCTGCCTCTCCTTCCACATGTACTTGGGCGTGTACTTGCACATGGTGTTGTTGTTGCGGCTGTGGTTGTTCAACACGTGTCAGATGAGTTACAACAACCTGTGTTGATTCAGGGACATTGCTGCTACTTTCTTGCGATGAGCCAACATCACTGGTCGATGGTGATTGGAGAAGTACACTGACTGCCTCTGAAGCACTCAAGGGCTTTGACTTAAGTTGGCGTGGTGGTGGAGGCACTGAACCCAATGGAGCAGGGGTGCTGCTCCCAGCTTGGTCCCCAGCAGATCCTGCTGCTGCAGGCGTACTTTTTTTTTTGCTCCCAAAAAAAGTGGCGGGTGGCACACCAGCCTCCTTGGTAACTTGCTTCTTCTGCTCCTTACTAGCAACTTTCTTGCTAGAGGAGCTACGGAGAACTTTCTTTGGGGGCGGGGCCATCTTCTTCAGAGCAGGTCAGACAGCAGGCCGCAGTTGCACGAATTGTAGAGTTGTCTGAGGCCAGACGTGACGTCGCGTGACGTTATGCTGCACACACACACCGCTGCAGGACTTCTTCCTGGCACTGGTGGTTCTCTTGAGTCTTGTGCACCTAAAAAAAATGGAAGACAGAGGAACATCAGTTCAGTTATAGAGCACAAAAAAATCGAAAAACACTGCAAAATCAGCACAATCCCAATCCATCCATGCCCTCCATAATGTTTAAATTCAAGACAACCCACAGAAAGACTAGGCCCATGCAAGACTCACTACCCCTGGGCATAAATAAAGGTTGAAAAGTAGGCAAAATGGTTGGAGGCCTAACAACAAAGCCTGCATTTAAAATGGCCACTTGCCTGCCAGCACATGGCCAGTGCCTGTAGCTGCACTCAAAATGGCCACCAGCCACATGGCATGTCCCTCCCCATGAACACCCCCAAAAATCGAAAAACACTGCAAAATCAGCACAATCCCATTCCATCCATGGCCTCCATGATGTTTAATTCAAGACAACCCACAGAAATACTAGGCCCATGCAAGACTCACTACCCCTGGGCATAAATAAAGGTTGAAAAGTAGGCAAAATGGTTGGAGGCCTAACAACAAAGCCTGCATTCAAAATGGCCACTTGCCTGCCAGCACATGGCCAGTGCCTGTAGCTGCACTCAAAATGGCCACCAGCCACATGGCATGTCCCTCCCCATGAACACCCCCAAAAATCGAAAAACACTGCAAAATCAGCACAATCCCATTCAATCCATGGCCTCCATGATGTTTAAATTCAAGACAACCCACAGAAATACTAGGCCCATGCAAGACTCACTACCCCTGGGCATAAATAAAGGTTGAAAAGTAGGCAAAATGGTTGGAGGCCTAACAACAAAGCCTGCATTCAAAATGGCCACTTGCCTGCCAGCACATGGCCAGTGCCTGTAGCTGCACTCAAAATGGCCACCAGCCACGTGGCATGTCCCTCCCCATGAACACCCCCAAAAATCGAAAAACACTGCAAAATCAGCACAATCCCATTCAATCCATGGCCTCCATGATGTTTAAATTCAAGACAACCCACAGAAATACTAGGCCCATGCAAGACTCACTACCCCTGGGCATAAATAAAGGTTGAAAAGTAGGCAAAATGGTTGGAGGCCTAACAACAAAGCCTGCATTCAAAATGGCCACTTGCCTGCCAGCACATGGCCAGTGCCTGTAGCTGCACTCAAAATGGCCACCAGCCACATGGCATGTCCCTCCCCATGAACACCCCCAAAAATCGAAAAACACTGCAAAATCAGCACAATCCCATTCCATCCATGGCCTCCATGATGTTTAAATTCAAGACAGCCCACAGAAAGACTAGGCCCATGCTAGACTCAAATACCCCTGGTGAAAAGGCCACAAGTACAGGCCCAAAAAACGAAAATCACTGAAAAATCTGCACAATCCCATTCCATCCATGGCCTCCATGATGTTTAAATTCAAGACAACCCACAGAAAGACTAGGCCCATGCAAGACTCACTACCCCTGGGCATAAATAAAGGTTGAAAAGTAGGCAAAATGGTTGGAGGCCTAACAACAAAGCCTGCATTCAAAATGGCCACTTGCCTGCCAGCACATGGCCAGTGCCTGTAGCTGCACTCAAAATGGCCACCAGCCACATGGCATGTCCCTCCCCATGAACACCCCCAAAAATCGAAAAACACTGCAAAATCAGCACAATCCCATTCCATCCATGCCCTCCATGATGTTTAAATTCAAGACAGCCCACAGAAAGACTAGGCCCATGCTAGACTCAAATACCCCTGGTGAAAAGGCCACAAGTACAGGCCCAAAAAACGAAAATCACTGAAAAATCTGCACAATCCCATTCCATCCATGCCCTCCATGATGTTTAAATTCAAGATAGCCCACAGAAAGACTAGGCCCATGCACCACTCACTACCCCTGGTCAAGGCCCCAACAACAGGTCAAAAATCGAAAAACACAGAAAAATCAGCACAATCCCAATTCATCTATGGCCTCCATGATGTTTAAGTTCAAGACAACCCACAGAAAGAATCAGTCCACCCACCACTGAGTACCCCTGGGCAAAAGGCCCCAAAACAGCCCAAAAATCGAAAATTCCAAAATTTTAGTTGCAGCAACTGTAATGCCCCAAACAAACTTACTTGTAAAATTTCTAATCCAACAGTGATCCACAGAAAGTCAAAAAGGCCTCAAATCCAAAGATCCAGCAGCATCCACAAAAAGTAATCCTTCCAGCTCCACATCCAAATGAAAAGTGACCAGGAGATGGACAAAGCACTGGGAGGAGCCTGCTGAACAGGAACAGGAAGTTGAAGACTATGGGGCACTTCCTTCCTCCCACCCCCCTGCCCCCCTCCCCAAAATGGACTCCTCGCTAAAAAAGTGCAGGCAAATGTCAAACTAAGGAGTTATTCACATAAAAATCATCATTTCTAGAAGGTTTATGCTGCTTGCTGGTGGATTTCTTGTGCAGAATTGCAAATTTATATTTTCGCTCGCCGCATCTCAAATCTCGCAATTGCGAAGTACCGCGAGACGTGATCTCGCCGTACTCGCGTTGACAAACTATCGCTGGCAAGCCGCGATGACGTAATCGCGCTCGCCAATTCCCGCGGGATCACACAGCAAGATCCAAAATGGCGCAGCACTCGCAAACTATCGAAAAAAACAACTCGGCAAACGATGATAAACGCCGCGCGCCGCAAAAATTGTATCACCAACGCCGCGCGCCGCCAAAAAAATCCACTGCGTGCGAATTTGCGGATTTTGCGGGAAATCCGCAAATCTCGCGGATTGCGGATTTCCCGAAAATCCGCAAAATCCGCGAGCGTAACGGATTTTCCGCCCATGCTTACCACAGGGATGTGACAGACATACCACCCCTTGTTATCTTGTGAAGCCCCTTCTATGGGTTTAACACCGTGTGCTCTTGTGCAGAATTCTCTATAGAGACCTTGCAGTGCAATGAACGAGTGATCACTGAATTCCTCCAGATCAACTCTGTGCTCCTGGGCAGAATTCTACATGGAGCCCTGAGTAAGCAAATAGTTATTACTGACCTGATATCAGCAGCCCCCTCGAAGGGGCTCAATGTGGGGGACTTGTGATCCTAGGGCTGCGAATATTAGGAATAAAATAACTATCGAGGAATTTCCAGATCTCAATGGCCTTAGGTGGTCCAGGGTACTTCCTTGGGTGGGCCTGGCTCACCTGGCCCGTACTCTAGAACATGGCCTGCTGCCCTATATTACTCAAGGTGTGGCTTCCTTTGTGATCTTATAACAGTCTCACACATACCGTGTACTCCTCTGCAGCCTTCCCTATAATCCTCAAGAAGTAACTTCAGTTCTGATCCCATAACACCTGCACACATACCGTGTACTCCTCTGCAGCCTTCAGTTCTGATCACATAACACCTGCACACATACCGTGTACTCCTCTGCAGCCTTCCCTATAATCCTCAAGAATTAACATCACTTCTGATCCAATAACTCCTCTGCAGCCTTCCGTATAATCCTCAAGAAGTAACTTCACTTGTGATCCCATAACACCTGCACACATACTGTGTACTCCTCTGCAGCCTTCCCTATAATCCTCAAGAAGTAATTTCACTTGTGATCCCATAACACCTGCACACATACTGTGTACTCCTCTGCAGCCTTCAGTTCTGATCCCATAACACCCGCACACATGCCGTGCACTCCTCTGCAGCCTTCAGTTTTGATCCCATAACACCCGCACACATACCGTGTACTCCTCTGCAGCCTTCAGTTCTGATCCCATAACACCTGCACACATACCGTGTACTCCTCTGCAGCCTTCCCTATAATCCTCAAGAAGTAACTTCACTTGTGATCCCATAACACCTGCACACATACCGTGTACTCCTCTGCAGCCTTCCCTATAATCCTCAAGAAGTAACTTCACTTGTGATCCCATAACACCTGCACACATACTGTGTACTCCTCTGCAGCCTTCAGTTCTGATCCCATAGCACCTGCACACATACCGTGCACTCCTCTGCAGCCTTCAGTTTTGATCCCATAGCACCTGCACACATACCGTGTACTCCTCTGCAGCCTTCCCTATAATCCTCAAGAAGTAATTTCACTTGTGATCCCATAACACCTGCACACATACTGTGTACTCCTCTGCAGCCTTCAGTTCTGATCCCATAACACCCGCACACATGCCGTGCACTCCTCTGCAGCCTTCAGTTTTGATCCCATAACACCCGCACACATACCGTGTACTCCTCTGCAGCCTTCAGTTCTGATCCCATAACACCTGCACACATACCGTGTACTCCTCTGCAGCCTTCCCTATAATCCTCAAGAAGTAACTTCACTTGTGATCCCATAACACCTGCACACATACCGTGTACTCCTCTGCAGCCTTCCCTATAATCCTCAAGAAGTAACTTCACTTGTGATCCCATAACACCCGCACACATACCGTGCACTCCTCTGCAGCCTTCAGTTTTGATCCCATAGCACCTGCACACATACCGTGTACTCCTCTGCAGCCTTCCCTATAATCCTCAAGAATTAACTTCCCTTCTGATCCCATAACACCCGCACACATACCGTGCACTCCTCTGCAGCCTTCAGTTCTGATCCCATAACACCTGCACACATACCGTGTACTCCTCTGCAGCCTTCAGTTCTGATCCCATAACACCTGCACACATGCCGTGCACTCCTCTGCAGCCTTCAGTTTTGATCCCATAACACCCGCACACATACCGTGTACTCCTCTGCAGCCTTCGGTTCTGATCCCATAACACTTGCACACATACCGTGTACTCCTCTGCAGCCTTCCCTATAATCCTCAAGAAGTAACTTCACTTGTGATCCCATAACACCTGCACACATACCGTGTACTCCTCTGCAGCCTTCCCTATAATCCTCAAGAAGTAACTTCACTTGTGATCCCATAACACCCGCACACATACCGTGCACTCCTCTGCAGCCTTCAGTTTTGATCCCATAGCACCTGCACACATACCGTGTACTCCTCTGCAGCCTTCCCTATAATCCTCAAGAATTAACTTCCCTTCTGATCCCATAACACCCGCACACATACCGTGCACTCCTCTGCAGCCTTCAGTTCTGATCCCATAACACCTGCACACATACCGTGTACTCCTCTGCAGCCTTCAGTTCTGATCCCATAACACCTGCACACATGCCGTGCACTCCTCTGCAGCCTTCAGTTTTGATCCCATAACACCCGCACACATACCGTGTACTCCTCTGCAGCCTTCAGTTCTGATCCCATAACACCTGCACACATACCGTGTACTCCTCTGCAGCCTTCCCTATAATCCTCAAGAAGTAACTTCACTTGTGATCCCATAGCACCTGCACACATACCGTGCACTCCTCTGCAGCCTTCAGTTCTGATCCCATAACACCTGCACACATACCGTGCACTCCTCTGCAGCCTTCCCTATAATCCTCAAGAAGTAATTTCACTTGTGATCCCATAACACCTGCACACATACCGTGTACTCTTCTGCAGCCTTCACTTCTGATCCCATAACACCTGCACACATACCGTGTACTCCTCTGCAGCCTTCGGTTCTGATCCCATAACACCTGCACACATACCGTGTACTCCTCTGCAGCCTTCAGTTCTGATCCCATAACACCTGCACACATACCGTGTACTCCTCTGCAGCCTTCACTATAATCCTCAAGAATTAACTTCACTACTGATCCCATAACACTTGCACACATGACTTGTACTATTGAGCCGTTTGTTCTATGGTAGTCACTGAGTGAAACATGTGTTCCACGGATCTCTCGCACAGATGAGTGTCTGATCCTCGTCACAGAACAGCCTCAGTTTCTCCCCGTGTTTCTCGCAGATTTCCTGTGGGGGTTCCACGGGGGGCAGGTGAAGCCGGTTTACCATTTCCACCATGTTTCCCAGTTGCCAGAGGCTTCTCCCAGGAGATATATCTCTGCACTGGAGACAGGGGAAGTTTCCACGATCCCTTCCCTCCCAGCTCTGAGTGATGCAGGCGCGGCAGCAGTTGTGTCCACAGTCAATAGTCACAGGATCAACAAAATATTCCAAACAGATAGAGCAAGTGGCCTCATCTTTGAGGTTGGTGAGCTGAGCTGCTGCAGCCATGATCCCAGAAATGCAGGAAGGTAAAGATAAGTTTCGTTTCTCTGTGTCTCTTTCTGTATGTGCTGGGGCTTCTGTTTCGCTGTTTGTGTAAAGTCTGCGTGTCTGCGCGTCTTCTTCTGTGTGTCCCGGGCTCCCTGGGAGGTTCAGGTTGCACTGAGTGTTTTTTACCCTAAACTGAGCCTTGCTCGGTCCTTAAAAGGTGAAAAGCCTCAAACCCGCCTGTCGCTCTCCTCCCGGTCCACTAAATAAAGCCTCTCTAATTGTATTGTAATTTCGAGGCTATAGCGCTTATTACCTCGGACTAGACATCGGAGCATGCAACAGTCACAGAGCCCTGAACCCTGGTTTACGGAACAGCTGAGGCTTCGAAATACAGCAGCGCTGCAGACAGGGAAGAAAGTGGAGAACGAACCTGGATCCTAAGGAAAGAGAAACTTACATATGTAGTATTCAACACAGAAATGAGTCACAAAGGAAAAGTTGGGAGAGTGAGAGAGAGGACCACATTTAAGATATAAGCAGAGGTTTGCACAAAAGAATCCGCAGAGCCCGGAGGACAGGAGCGCAGTATTCCGGAAAGAGAGCTGCCCTTTCCGCTCCCTCAAAGAGAAACCTAGGATCGCAACTCCTTGAAAGTGATCTAGATGCCTGGCAACGAAGTCCCAGCTGTTCTTTGAGGTTATGGCCCCTCCCGCTCTCTTGCCCTCTCTAAAGACGATCCGCAGCTCAAAGGTTGGATGTGCCGAAATGAGTTTTCGAGTTACCCCGGAATGACACCCCCGTTTAAGAGTCTGCGCACGTGTTAGTGTGGGTGTGAATGTGCAAGCAAGTTGTGACAATTAGGTCCGCGCCTTCCCAGCAGCAGCAGAATCCTGTGAGTGGAACCCTATGACGTCACGTGCAAGGCCCTCCACTGTGATGTCACGAGTTCCGCGCGAGAACCAGCAGCCGCATCCTTTGAATGGAACCCCTGTGACGTCACGTGCAAGGCCCTCCACTGTGATGCCACGAGTTCCGCGCGAGAACCAGCAGCCGCATCCTGTGCATGGAACCCCTGTGACCGGCCAGGCCAGTACGGGCCCTTCACTGTGATGTCACGAGGTCCGTGCTGAATGCAGAGGGGAGGCCTCCGCCGGAGCAGAGACAAGCAGAGGCCACTGATGGGGAAGAATGTCGGGTTGGATGGGATGGTCTTTGAGGTTCATCCAGGATCATTTTTGTGACTAAATAGTTTTTATTTTCCCTACGAGAAAGTGAATTAAAACCGTGTCTCGCTTGCTCCGCCCCCCCTTACACTGAAACACCTGTCATCGCCCATAAACCAGTGATGTATGATGATGACAAGGTGAACTCTCTATTGTGACGTAACCTTGGTGTAAAAGGCTGGTAACCAGGCAGCCGCAGCATTGCACCCATGGGCACCGGACGGAGAGGACCGCTGCTGGCGGCTGGAGCTGAGGCCCGCGAGAGGCGGAAGCAGCGGGGGGCCTGCAAGGCTCCAAAAAGAAGTGGGTGGGGATGGGTCTAAAGGAACAAGGTGAGTATATAAACCAAACGAAAACTGAACTGAAAACCGAACTTGAAACCAAACTGAAACCAAACTTGAAACTGACTTGAAACTGACTTGATACTGACTTGAAACTGGCTTGATACTCAATTTCCCTTCCCTTCTCTTCCGATCAAAGGGCCCGATGTAGGTAGGGCTTTACCGATCGGTATCGGCCGAAAATACCGATTTTTGGCCCTTACCGATCGGTAAACAGCCATCGAGATGTAGGGAACCAAAAACAGAACGAATCGGATAGAAAACCGAATCGGAATGTGTACCGAACGTGAAAGGATCCGATACGTACATACCGAAAATCGGATATGTAACGAATCGGAAAAACACCGATTCGGTGACAAAGACCGAATCGGTCCATGTACCGAATCGTTAGTGACACCGAATCGGAAAATCACCGATTCGGTCCCACTACCGATTCGTTAGTGACACCGAATCGGGAATCCACCGATTCGGTCCCACTACCGATTCGTTAGTGACACCGAATCGGGAAATCACCGATTCGGTCCATGTACCGATTCGGTAGAAATACCGATTCGGACATGAACCGAATCGGAAAACATGCCGATTCGTATGAATCTCCGATCGGGAAATTCCCCGATTCCAACAGTTGGGGAGATGTAGGGAGGCACAGAAACACCGAAATCGGCTCAAAATCGGTAGAATTCACTCGGTATTTACCATGGATTGCAATCAGGTGGTAACCAACTCCAACCCATATAAACAGTCCCAAAATGCATTGCAACTTGCAGGATGGCAGCTTTCTATGTCATTGCGAGGCGGCTACGGCTACAGCAGGAAGGACAGAGGGAATGGCTAAGAAATGAACAGGTCTACAGACAGAGGATAACCCTGTTCATGCTCACTGAGGCTGAGATCCTACAGAGATACAGGCTGGACTCTGACACCATACTTGAGCTCATCAGGGACCTTAAGCCATACTTGGACCACCACACCCCAAGGGCACACGCCATCCCTGCGCACGTCCAGGTGCTATGCAGCCTACACCTGGTAGCGTCTGGCAGCTATCAAAGTGGAGTAGCAGCAGCAGGAGGGGTGAGCCAGAGCAGCCTGTCAAGGTTCTTCCACATATTCCTTGACGCCATGATAGACAGGATGGACCAATACATCTCATTCCCTGCAACCCACGCAGAACTGCTACAAACCAAAGCGGACTTCTACCAGATGGCACACTTTCCCCAAGTCATCGGTTGCATAGATGGCACGCATATTCCGATTTGCCCACCAGCGGACACCGAATACATATACCGCAATCGGAAATCGACACACACCATCAACGTGCAGGTGATCTGCAATGCCAAGTGCACCATCACAGACCTGGTAGCAAAATTTCCAGGGAGTACCCATGACTCCTATATATTCCAACAGAGCGGCATATATGCACGGCTGATGGCTGGCGATTTTGGAGAAGGATACCTCCTAGGTGAGCCACATCATCAGACCCCCATAACACATGGTAGGTAGGTGTAATACATGTATGCATGTGTCTAATGTGACCCCTTTCTCTTCCAGGCGACAGTGCATATGCCCTCCGCTCATTCATACTCACCCCCTACCTCAACCCCTCCACACCCAGCCAAAGGAGGTATAACCGGGCCCACATACGCACCAGGAATGTTGTGGAACGGACCTTTGGCATCTGGAAAAGTAGATTCAGATGCCTGCACAAGAGTGGAGGTGCAAGGCAGTATACCCCCATCACCTGCTGCAAGATCATAGCTGTATGTGCAATGTTACACAACCTTGCGGTCAAGAAGGGCACTGAGGTGGAGTTGTCTGACTACGAGGACTATGACGACGACGAAGCTGTGCCACTGACACAGCCAGCTGGGGTGTGTACGCCATGTGATGGCAGATACAGACGTGAGGAGATCACTGAGAACTATTTCTGACTGAGTACAGATGCAAAGACAGCTAAATGTTGCTTGGAAAATAAAATTTTTAATAGTGATGCACCACAGTTACATCACTGAAGTGCATTAAAAAATGGAGTCTGTCAAAACAAATAAAGTCCAGGGTCCTGGTATGATCATCCCCCCTTGCCAGCCTATTTTTTGGCCCGCTTTCCAGACCCACTGGGGTGTCCCCCGGCCCCCTCCGAATGGCCTGCAGCATCAGCGGATCGCCTGGTGCTCCTCCTTGGCTCTGATGCAGCGCTGGCCGGGCTGCTGCGGCTGCTGCTGTCTCCAGCATCACCCAGGTCCAGGGCAGGATTGGAGGCGGCGTTTGAAATTAACATGGCCTCCATGGCCGTGGTGATTCTGGCCATCCCCCTGGTCAGCTCAGCCGTTTGCTGACTCTGCACCGACTCCTGATTTGCGCTTCGGATGCACAGCTGGGCGGTCGCCGATGCAAGGCGGGCCATGGCCCGGTTGAGCACCCGGGCATCCCTCCTGCGCGCAACCTCATGCTCCTCCTGCCTGGCAGAGGAGTGGGTGATGGCAGTGGTCAGCCTGCCCAACCCTGCTGCCACCTCCTTGTTGCTGTCCACAACAGCCTGGAACCCCTTCACCAACTCCCCCATCTGCAGGTTGTGCTGCAGGAGCTGGCGTTGGCAGGCCATGGTGGATCTGGCCTGTTGGCGCTGGATTTTGACCATCTGGCCCTCCAGGCCCAGGAACACACTGCCCTCCCGTGCTGGTGCAGCAGTGGTGGTGGTGGTGGTGGTGGCACGGCGTCTGGCACTGCTGCCTCCGGCCTGCTGAGTGGGCTGGGGTGCCACTGGTGGTGGTGTGGTGCTGGCCGGTCCCGGTGCCCCTGCTCCCAGGACAGGTAGGACGGGTGGCAAGGCCACGGTTGTGGCAGGAGCTGTTGTCGGCGGAATGGTCTGCCTTGTTGGGGAGTTGCATGGTGAAAATTGCAAGGGGGGTGAGCTGGGCAGTACTGGGGAGTGCACTGCCTGGAAATCAATCACCAGGACTCCCTCCATTCCAAGCCCTGTGGTGTCTCCTTCCTCATCCTCATCCTCCTCCTCCTGGCCAGGCTGGCTGGTGCTGGGCCCTGCCACTGCAGTAGTAGATGTCGAGGCTCCCTCTGCTGCCACAGTGGTGCTGCCTGATGGTGCCCCTAGGTACAAAGAAGCATTTGTAAACTGAGTGCCGATGTATTACAGGCAGTACAATTATGGCATTCCACATGTCCTTGCATCTCCTTACACCGTGTCACACTGTTTCCTGTCTTGTGATTCTGCACTGACATATCTGGCTAACTTCTGCTGACTACATGTACCATGATGCTTGTCTCTTGTATGTTGGTGGCAGTACAGTGCTGGTGTTTGCCTATGCATTGTGTCTAATGGGGAGGTGTCTGGTAGGGTGTGTCATGATGCGCATGCTTCTTACCTGTAGCTGTGGCCATCGCAGTGCTGTCCAGGGTCCCGATCCCTACGATGCTCGCCCTCTCGATGGTGCTGGAGACAATTTCCTCCAGCTCGGTGAGGGGTGGCGCCGGGTTCTGGCCTCCTCCGGTGTGTCCAGCCTGCCTCTGGATTTCGGCCAGCTTCCTCTTCGTGAGGCTGCGGAGGTCGTAGAACCTTTTCTTTAGTTCCTCAATGGACCTGGGGGTGACTCCAGCAGCATTGACCTTCTGTGCGATGTCGGTCCACAATCTCCTCTTCGTGCTGTCTGGCACGTTGAGGGACAGCCTGCCAAAGAGCTGGCGGTGCACCCTCACCACCTCCTCAACCAGCACCTGCAGTTCTGTGGTGGTGAATTTGGGCTTCCTCTTTTGGGAGGACTTCTGGCTTCCTGCCTGATCTGCCATTCTGCTGTTGTTCAGTCTGCAACCTCCTTCTCCCACTGCTGCTAACTGTGTGTTGGGCTCAGGCAGGCTTTCCAGTAACTTCTAGTAACTTCTTAATTGTCTGCACCTGCCAGGGTTGCCACTCCCTGTTTGGGTGGGGGAGGGGGAGCCACCTCATTGGCTGAATCGCCTATTGCCGAATCGGCTTTTACCGATTCGGTATTAGCCGAATCGGTAAAATCCGATTCGGTATTATCCGATTCGGTAAAAGCCGAATCGGTTCATGCAATGCATTCCTATGGGCTTTTTCGCCATGGGTCTATGATTGCCGATTCGGTTTTTACCGAATCGGCTTTTACCGATTCGGTATTCGCCGATTCGGAACTATCCGATTCGATGAGAGCCGATTCGGTGTTTTCCGATTCGTTGTTGGCCAAATCGGTAATTTCCGATTCGGAACGAGCTGAATCGGAACGTACCGATTCTCATTACCGATGCCGACCGATTCGGTTTTCATTCGGTATTTTTTTCCTACATATCGTTTTCCGATTTCAGAATACCGATTCGGCCCGCCTCGGTATTTTGAAATCGGAAAATCGCGTTTACCTACATCGGGCCCAAAATTCCTTCGGTTTCCTTCGCTTCCATCTCGCTTCCCTTCCCTCCCTGATCTTCTCCCCTGTCCTTGTTCCCCTCACCCCGTCCTCCCTTCTGTCCCCCTCTCCCTTCTCACCATTCCCTTACCCCCCCACCATTCCCCTTCCCTCTCTACCCCCACCATGAACCCTCACCCTTCTCGTTCCCTTCCCCTCTCCCTCCACCTTCACCTCTCCCTCTCCCTTCCCCTTCCCCTCCCTCACCCTTCCCTCGTACTCTCCCTTCCCTTCACCCTCAACCTCTCCCTTCCCCTCTCCCTTTCCTGCCCCTCACCCTTCCCCTCTCCCTTCCCTCCTCCACCCCTCACCCTCTCCCTTCCCCTCTCCCTTCCCCTCACCCTTCCCTCTTCCTTCCCCACCCCTCCACCTTCCCTTGTCTCTTCCGCTCTCTTCATCCACACCCTTACCCTCACCCACACCCTCTCCCTACCCCTAACCCTCTCCCCTAACCTCACCCTTTCACCCTCACCCTCACCCTTTCCCTCTTACTCTCCCTTCCCTTCACCCTCAACCTCTCCCTTCCCCTCTCCCTTCCCCTCACTTTCCCTCTGCCTCTCCCTTACTCTCTCCCACTCCCTCTTCCTTCCCCTCCCCTCCCCTCCCCTCTAACCCTCCCTTTCCCTCACCCTCTCCCTTCCCCTCTCCACCCCTCTCCCTTCACCTTCCCCTCTCCCCCATCTCTCCCTCTCCCCTCCCCAGCCCTCTCCTGCCCCCTTTCCCCTTTCCCCTTCCCCTCTTTGCTTCCCCTCTTCCTTTCTCCTTCCCCTCTCCCTTCCCCTCTCCCTTCGCCTCACCCTCCACCTTCCCCTCTCCCTCCATCCTCCCTTCTCCCTCCACCTTCCCCTCCCCCTTTCACTCTCCCTTCCCTCCTCCCTCCCCCTCCCCCTCTCCTTCCCCTCATTCTTCCCTTTACCCTTCCCCTCGCACCCTCCCTCTTCCTTCCACTTACCCCCCCTTCCCTTCTCTCTTCCTCTCTCTTCACCCACACCCTACCCTTCACCCACACCCTCGCCCTTCCCCTAACCCTCTCCCCTACCCTCACCCTTTCACCCTCACCCTTTTCTCTCCCTCTCCCATGCCCCTCTACTTTCCCCTCTCCCTTACCCACTCCCTTTGCCTCACCCTCTACCCTCACCCTCCACCTTCCCCTCTCCCTTCCCTCCCTGCCCCCTTCCCCCACCCTCTACCTTCCCCTCATTCTTCACCTCACCCTTCCCCTCTCCCTTCCCCTCATCCCATCCTCTTCCTTCCACTTTCCCTCGCCCTTCCCGTCTCTCTTCACCCACACCCTTTTCCTCACCCACACCATCTCCCTTCCCCTAACCCTCTCCCCTTCCCTCACCCTTTCACCCTCACCCTTTTCTCTCCATCTCCCTTTCCACTGCCCCTCTGCCTTCCTCTCTCCCTTTGCCTCACCCTCAACCCTCAAACTCCACCTTCCCCTCTCTCTTCCCTCCTCCCTCCCCCTCACATCTCCCTTTATCCTCATTCATCCCATCAACTGCACCCTTCCCCTCTCCCTCTCCCTTCCCTCCTCCCCCTCCCCTCATTCTTCCCCTCTCCCTTCCCCTCCCCCATCCCTCCTTCCTCCCCCCCTCCCTTCCCCTCACCCTTCCCTCCTCCCTCCCCTCCCCTCTCCATTCCCCTCATTCTTCCCCTCACCCTTCCTCTCTTCCTTCCCTCCTCCCTCCCCCTCCCCCTCCCCTCTCCCTTCCCTCATTCTTACCATCACCCTTCCCTCCCCCTCTCCTCCTCCCTCCCCTCTCCATTTCCCTAATTCTTCCCCTCACCCTTCCCCTCTCCTTTCCCTCCACCCTCCCCCTCCCCTCTCCCTTCCCTCATTCTTCCCCTCTCCCTTCCCTCCTCCCTTCCCCTCCCCTCTCCCTTCCCTCATTGTTCCCCTCACCCTTCCCTCTCCCTTCCCTCCTCCCTCCCCCTCTCCCTTCCCCTCATTCTTCCCCTCACCCTTCCCCTTCCCTCCTCCCTCGCCTCTCCCTTCCCCTCATTCTTCCCCTCACCACTCACCCTTCCCCACTCCCTTCCCTCCTCCCTCCCCCTCCCCTCATTCTTCCCCTACCCCTTCCCCACTCCCTTTCCCCCTCCCTCCCCCCTCCCCCTCTCCCTTCCCCTCACCCTTCCCCTCTCCCTTCCCCTCTCCCTTCCCTCTCCCTTCCCCACTCCCTTCCCCTCATTCTTCCCCTCACCCTTCCCCTCTACCTTCCCTCCTCCCTCCTCCCTCCCCCACCCCTTCCCCTCATTCTTCCCCTCTCCTTCCCCCTTCCCTCCTCCATCCCCCTTCCCCTCATTCTTACCCTCCCTTCTCCCTTCCCTACTCCCTCCACCTCTCTCCCTTCCCCTCCTTCTTCCCCTCACCCTTCCCCTCCTTCTTCCCCTCACCCTTCCCCTCTCCCTTCCCCTCACCATCTCCCTCCCCTCCCCCTAACCCCCATTCTTCCCCTCATACTTCCCCTATCCCTTCCCTCCACCCCCCTCACCCTCTCCCTTCCCCTCACTCTTCCCTTCTCCCTCCCCCTCATCCCTCCCTCTTCCTCCCCTTTCCCTACCCTTCCCCCTTCCCTTCTCTCCTCCTCTCTCTTCACCCACACCCTTCCCCTCACCCACACCCTCACCCTTCCCCAAACCCTTTCCCCTACCCTCACCCTTTCACCCTCAGCCTTTTCTCTCCCTCTCCCGTTCCCCTGCCCTCTGCCTTCCCCTCTCCCTTCCCCTCTACCTTTGCCTCACCCTCTACCCTCACCCTCCACCTTCCCCCCTCCCAGTTCCCGCCCCTCCCCCTCCCCCCTCATTTTCCCCTTACCCTTCCCTCTCCCTTCCCTCCTCCCTTACCCTCACCCTTCCCCTCTCCCTTCCCTCCTCCCTCCCCCTCCCCCTTCCCCTCTCTCTTCCCCTCATTCATCCCCTCACCCCTCCTCTCTCCCTTTCCCCCTCCCTTCCCCTCATTCATCCCCTCACCTTCCTCCCTCCACCTCCTCTCTCCCTTCCCCTCCTTCCCCTCACCCTTCCCCTCTCCCTTCCCTGCTCTCCCTCCCCTCTCCCTTCCCCTCATTCTTCCCCTCACCCTTCCCCTCTCCCTTCCCCTCCCCATCTCCCTCCCCTCCCCCTTACCCCCATTCTTCCCCTCATACTTCCCCTATCCCTTCCCTCCATCCCCCTCACCCTCTCCCTTCCCCGCATTCTTCCCCTCCCCCTCCCATTTACCTCCCCTCCCCCTCATTCTTCCCCTCACCCTTCCCCTCTCCCTTCCCTCCTCCCTTCCTCTCCCCTCTCCCTTCCCCTCATTCTTCCCTTCACTCCGCCCCTCTCCCTTCCCTCCTCCCCCCTCCCCTTTCCCCTCATTCTTCTCCTCTCCTTTCCCTTCTCCCTCCATCTCCCCTCTCCCTTCCCCTCATTCTTCCTCTCACGCCTCCTCTTTCCCTACCCCCTCCCCTTTCCTCACCCTCTCCCTTCCCCTCATTCTTCCCCTCACCATTCCCTCTCCCCTCCTCCCTCCCCTCACCCTCTCCTTTCCCCTCATTCTTCCCCTCACCCTTCCCCTCTCTCTTCCCTCCTCCCTCCCCCTCACCTCTCCCTTCCCTCATTCATCCCCTCAGCCTTCCTTTCTCCCTTCCCCTCCCCTTTCCCTCATTCTTCCCCTCCCCCTTCCCTCCTCCATCCCCCTCTCCCTTCCCCTCATTCTTCCGCTCACACTTCCCCTCTCCCTCCTCCCTCCACCTCCTCTTTCCCTTCCCCTCCTTTCCCTCACCCTTTCCCTCTCCCTTCCCCTCCCCCTCTCCCTCACCCTTCCCTCCTCCCTCCCCTCCCACTCCCTTCCCCTCATTCTTCCCCTCATGCTTCCCCTCTCCGTTCCCTCCTCTCTCCCCTCCCTCCCCTCACCCTCCCCCTTCCCCTCTCCCTTTCCTCCTTCCCTCCCCTCCCCTTCCCCTCATTCTTCCCCTCACCCTTCCCCTCTCCCTCCCCTCCTCCCTCCACCTCTCTCCCTTCCCCTCCTTCCCCTTCCCCTCCCCCTCTCCCTCCCCTTCCCTCCTCCCTACCCCCCTCCCTCCACCTCATTCTTCCCCTCACCCTTCCCCTCACCCTTCCCCTCACCCTTCCCTCCTCCATCCCCCTCTCCCTTCCCATCATCCCTCCCCTCACCCTTCCCCTCTCCCTCCCCTCCACCTCTTCATTCCCTTCCCCTCCTTCCCCTCCTTCCCCTCACCCTTCCCCTCCCCCTCTCCCTTCCCCTCACCCTTCCCTCCTCCCCTCCTCCCTCCTCCATCCCCTCCCCCTCCCTCCCCCTAATTCTTCCCCTCACCCTTCCCCTCTCCCTTTCCTCCTCCCCCTCCTCTTTCCCTTCCCCTCATTCTTCTCACCCTTCCCATCTCCCTTCCCTCCTCCCTCCCCTCCCCTCTCCCTTCCCTCCTCCCCTCATTCTTCCTCTCACCCTTCCCCTCGTTCTTCCCCTCACCCTTCCCCTCTCCCTTCCCTCCTCCCCCTCCCTTCCCCTCATTCTTCCTCCTCACCCTCACCCTTCCCCTCTCCCTTCCCTCCTACCTCCCCTCCCCTCTCCCTTCCCTCCTCCCCTCATTCTTTCCCTCACCCTTCCCCTCATTCTTCCCCTCTCCCTTCCCTCCTCCCTCCCCACTCTCCCTTCCCCTCATTCTTCCCCTCACCCTTTCCACTCCCATACCTCCTCCCCCTCTCCCCCTCCCCTCATTCTTCCCCTCTCCCTTCCCTGCCCTCCCCTTTCCCTCATTCTTCCCCTCACCCTTCCCCTCTCCCTTCCCTCCTCCCTCCCCTCCCCTCTCCCTTCCCTCCTCCCCTCATTCTTCCCCTCACCCTTCCCCTCATTCTTCTCCTCTCCCTTCCCTCCTCCCTCCCCACTCTCCCTTCCCATCATTCTTCCCCTCACCCTTTCCACTCCCATACCTCCTCCCTCCTCCCTACCCCTTTCCCTTCCCCTCATTCTTCCCCTCCCCTTCCCTCCTACCTCCACCTCCCCTCTCCCTTCCCCTCATTCTTCCCCTCACCCCTCCCCTATCCCTTCCCTCCTCCATTCCCCTCACCCTCTCCTGTCCCCTCACTCTTCCCCTCTCCCTTCCTCTCACCCCTCCCTCTTCCTTCCCCTTTCCCTCCCCCTCCCCCTCCCCTTTCCTCACCCTTCGCCTCACCTTCTCCCTTCCCCTCACCATTCCCTCTCCCCTCCTCCCTCCCCTCACCCTTCCCCTTCCCCTCATTCTTCCCCTCACCCTTCCCCTCTCTCTTCCCTCCTCCCTCCCCTCGCCTCTCCCTTCCCCTCATTCATCCCCTCACCCTTCCTCGCTCCCTTTCCTCCTCCCTCCTCCCTCCCCCTCTCCTTCCCCCTCATTCTTCCCTCCCCTTCCCTCCTCCATCCCCCTCTCCCTCATTCTTCCCCTCATTCTTCCCCTCACACTCCCTCTCTCCTCTCCCCTCCACCTCCTCTCTCCCTTCCCCTCCTTCTTCCCTCACC